>NC_067483.1:31578541-31601041 GCF_947179515.1 Apodemus sylvaticus
CAGGTGCTGTCCTGGGAATTGTGAAACCTTTAGAAGGCAGAGACACACTAAGAGGAGTGGTGTGCTAGGAGGAGGCATTACGATTTTGTGACATTGCTACACATCTTGGTCACTCTGTACATCTGAGTGTGGGTAGAGTATGTGAGGACCTGGACTCCTGCTCCTGTGCCACTATGCCTTCTCTCCTGTTGCCATCTCTTCCCCACTATGATGGGCTGTGTTCAACTGTAAGTCAAAATAAGACCTTTCTCCCTTAAGTTGCTTTGCATCAGGTATCTGGTCCCCACAATGAAAAAAGATGGGAAAGACATTTTAGACAAGTCTGTGGAACAATGGGCCTGACCCATACTAGATGTGACCATGAGAGAGACATGACCCAAGCTCACACTCCAGATAATATTGATCTATGAGAGGCAGCATCTCTAGTTCCTAACAGTCTCCCAGACATTGCAGAACATATGCCCATCTTAGAACTGAGAATTATCAACCCATTCTCACCATGTAAGGGATGAAAGGGAGAGAGAGACATGGCCACTGTTGATAGGAGACTGAGAGAACATACAAATGTGGGTTTGGATGGGGACTTGTGTACTGAGCGCCCTGTGGAGAACTGACAACTCTAGATTTGAGAATTCTGCTTATTTTACATTCTAACTTCTTTTACTGTCTCTGCCCTGTTCTTACTTCTGCCCAGAGGTGATGAATAAGAGATACAACCACTTTTAACTCCTGTTCTCTGTACAAACCGCTAAAATTTGAACAAAAGACTAATAAAAGTTATCTCTCTGTGATAACATTATTTTATGTGTGTATGTGTGTAAATCTGTATGTATGATATGTCTGTATGTGTATCTGAAAACATGTCTGCAGGTACCCAGAGAGGCCAGCAGGGGGCATCAGAGGCCCCGGAACTGGAAATAGAGTCATTTGTGAATTTTGTGATATGAATACTGAGAACCCATCTTGGGTCCTCAGGGCTGAGCATCCAGTGCTCTTTCCACTGAGCAGCCTCTCCAACTCCTCCATGATGGTGTTAAGGACAGTTATGGTCCAAGTTGTTTCAGGCAACCAATTTCAGCCTAAGGGGCCTTGATGATGTACTTTTGAGGTTCTTTATTTTGTCTGGGAGGTGGCTTCAGTGAATACTAATAACAAGTTTATGTTAAATATGAGCAAAGAATAACTGATTTAAGTTTTGTTTTATTTAGCAATAAAATTAAAGCTCTGGAAGTCATTCCTTAATAGGAGTTTGTGTAACATTATACCTGAGTATACACACTGAGGACTTCTCCACTGACACTGAATACTCATAAGGGACAATCTGGAACAGGTCTATTCTTCCTCATTCAAAGTGCTTAGAACCAGCAGGGTTTCCAATATGGTGATTATATTTTACAATATTTATACATATGTGAGGAGATAGCTCATGTATAACCTAAATAGCACTAAACTATGAGATACCTCTATATTTTATAAGCAATACCTGTATGTTTTATATATCCACTTGACCCACAAATCCTAAAGAGACTTTCATACAATTTTTTAAAAATAATTTTGTAAATGAAACAAAGTTTCAAAATATGGACTTCTCTGCCCATGTCCTGTTGTTCGCCCATGTCTCCCTGTCCAGCAGCCTTCTGTTGTCTGCGTGTGTCCTGTTGTCCTCCCATATCCTGTTTATGCACAGAACTTTGAGATTTCGTAATACCTCAGATTTTACGTCTTCAGGTTAGGGACAGTAGACCTATGCATATTTATGTGTATGTGTGTGAATATGCATGCTCACATGTGTGTGGTGCACATATATGTGCATGTATGGAGGTCCAAAGTGGAAATTGAAGTCTTCCTTAAAAGCACTTTTCTTACATGTCACAAGCGGTCTTGATGAACCTAGAGCATGCTGCTTTGCCTAATCTGGATGGCCAGCTTCAGCTCACTCTGGGAGTCCTCCTGTCTCTGCCTCTCATCACTGGGTTTGCATGCCCTACCATCAGTTTCTCTATGGGTTCTAGAGATATAACTCCATCCTCTTTCTAGCAGGCCAAGTGCTTTATTCACTGAACCATATCCCCAGCTCAATATTGATCATCTGATGTTGGAAATGTTAGAGATTAATAAAAAATAAAACAATTATGTATTTGCAACTTTATATGACCAAAAATAAGATGATAGGAGGTTATGTTCCCTTGAGTTAATAATTCTGTTTCTAAGCCCAAAGTGATAAAACCTATGGGTCAGAAAGCTACCTGAAGATGTTGAAATCACCGGTGGGGAATGAAATGAGACAGAGAACGAGGAAAGCACCACACAATGGCAAGTTGCAGTTTTAGCCACAGCCTTAACCTAAAATAGTCTCAGTATTTAGTCACACGGCCATGGTCAGCAGGTAGGGAAACAACATTTATCCATCCACCAGCTCTTTCACGTGTACCAGTCATCAAGGGTCCAAACTCCTCTCCGGTATTCATAAGAATATAGACATAGGATATCATTTTGGAAGTTTAGTCTATTGTATCCTTCAGAAGACCTGGCTAACCCAATGAAACAAAATTTATAAACTCAATCTAGCACATGAGCATAAATATAACAAATGAAGAATTATTGAAATGGCTCCACAGGCTTAGGCACTTGCTTCTTAGCCTAATGGCCGGAGTTCATTCTCTAGAAGATGAATGGTAGAAGATGAAGTTGACCCTTGAGGGTTGCTGTCTGGCATTCATGTGAGCTGTTACACATGTATATATACACATGCACACACATACAAAATAGATAAATCAATTATATATTTATAAATAAATTATAAATTATAAATAGAAACAGAAAGGGATAATTGATTATTAATAGGGAAATAATAAACTATATTACTGTGTTCACTTATTTAAATAGTTATAAAAATGAATTACTTGTGTAATGTCTTATAAGTGAGATAGTATATATCTATAAATATATCCATGACTTATTAAACTAAAAATAATTGCAGTTATATATAATCTGCTTCAACATTAAAAACTTCTGTGTTTTTGATATTTATATACAAGGCTGTGTATATAATATGTATAGAAAATGGTCAGTGAGACATACATCAAAATATTAGCTGTAGGCTAGAGAGATCATTCAGTGGGTCAGAGCCATTAAATGATTTTCCAGAGGACTTGGGTTCAGTTTCAAATACCCAGACAACAGCCTGTGACTCCAGCTCCAAGGGATCCGACACTTCTGCCACTCTGGGTGCCAGCATGTATACACACATACCTACAAGAATGCACACACACACACACACACACACACACACAATTTAAAATAAAGAAACAACTTTTCAAATGTTAGCTGCTACAGCTTGCGGGGAGTGGGGATCAAAGAAAGGGGAAATCATTTGAAATGTAAATAAAGAATATATTGAATAAAAAAGAAAAAAGAGCATGAGGAAACTTCTGAAAAGGATTTTTGCATTATATTCTAATCATTCCTGAATATTAACCATTTATAATCTATAAATCATTAAAAAGAAGAAGAAAGTTGGATGTGGTAGCTTGTGCCTGTAATCCCAACATTTAGAAGGAAAGACAAGAAGATTGGGAGTTCAAAGTTATCCTTGGATATATAGTAAGTTTTTGCCCAGCATCACTTACACAGCCCTATCTCAAAAAACTAAGATAAAATTTAAAGAGGGCCCTGCCACAGCCCTGTTCTGTCGGATATGGTAGAACCCCACAACTTCTACCACAGGGAAGATCCTATTTTCTGATACTTTCTAGAGAACTGGCAGGAGCAGGGCATCTGCCCCCTCCCTCCAGGCCTAAAGGCCCAGAGCCACTGAGGAACTCACTACACAGAAACCCTTAAAGAGGCAACACAAAAATCCCATAGGGAATTATGGGAGAACATGGGTCTAAATGCAGAAGTGTATACAAAAAGGAGCATGCCATGGTTGTCTCAAGAGCCTAACAAATACAGAGGCATATTCTAGCTGGTCTGAGTGTGAGCTCCCCAATGGAGGAGTTGGAGGGTGGTCCGAAGAAGCTAAAGGGGTTTACAGCCACATGGGAAGAACAATGATTTCGGCCACCCAGATGCCCCAGGACTCCCAGGGACTAAACCACCAACCAATGGGTACACATGGTTCCAGCCAAAAATATGGCAGAAAAAATGCCTTGTTGGGCATCAGTGGGAGGAGTGGTCCTTGTTCAGGTCCTTGGTCATCTCAATAGATGCCCCAACAAAGGGAAACCGAGGGGGGAAGGGGGAGGGGGTTGGGTAGAGGGGCATATACGTGGAGGCAGGGGGTGGGAGGAGGAGTTAAGGGTCTTTGGGGAGGGAGGAAATCAGGAAATGGTTTGCCATTGGCAATATAAATGAAGGTGATATTCAATTAAAAAAACTTAAAGAAAAAAAAAGGAAAGGAAGAGGGAACACAGATGAGGATATAGATTCAGCAGCCATTGCCCATGTCTTTTTCTGGCCACCACTACAACGTCTTAGACTAACATTAATTGCAAAATGTGTTCTGGACATGGAAAGACCAAGAGAGAGGCAAAATCATGTCTGCTGTGTAGTGAGGGTCCACTTCTGAGTACTTTTGTGACGTATCCACCAGAAAAGGTTACTTAGACATGCGTTCAAACAGAAAGAAAGTCTTTATTAGCTGGTTAGAGGCTATACTGGGAGTTCAGGACCTCCAGTGAAGTTCTGAGCCTTTCCTGAGCTTCAAAAGCACAGAAACCACTTCCTAGGTTGACACAGCTCTGTTTGTGAAAAACAGCCAGAAGGAGAACTATAGATGACAAAAGCCAGAATAGTACCTTTAAGAACTTTCCCCAATGGATTTTGGTAGCTTAGGTCTTTGTTCACATTTTGTCTGCATGCTAGGTTCTAAGGCCTAAATTATACTTCCATCATAGCCTCAGTTGTGCTAAGATTTGGGGCCTGTTACAGATTCCTTGTCTTTGATATGACTCCACATGTTAGAAGGACTGAGAGACCTCTCTGGGGTTTCCTTTATAAAGTCACTAATCCCTTTGATGATAGTTCACCTCTTTCAACCTGGCCATCTTCTAAATGTCCCACCTTATTTTGATATCACCACTCTGGGGTTGGAATTATAGCATCCAAGTGGAAGGCAAGGTAAGTTTTATGACAATAGCAAAGATCACTGAATTTTCATGGGAGGAGGTCACAATTCATCTTAGTTGCCTACTAGATTAAGAATTACATATGCGGCGGCTGTGGAGGCAGCTGATCCAGTAGAAGGGCCATCAGCAGTGGAACCAAGGTGACAGGGTCCAGGTAGGCCTTGCGCTGGCTACCACTGACCTTCGCTGGCCAGCTGGGCTGCAAGCAGCGGCGCATTTACAGCACCTTTCACCCCACAGAAGCTACATCAGAACTCTGCCTCCTGCCAGTCAGTTAAAAGAGTCTCTCCGCCATCTTGGATCTCAGGCTCCAGAGAAATCAGACAGACTGAGGTATGCAAATATAACCCAAAGCCAACATCGCGGGGGTCTAAGCCCAAAAAGCGTTGGTCTGCACCCAGGCCCTGGGTTGTTCGGGGGCCATAAGTGTGCAAACCCGGCCAGGAGGTTGTTTGCCCAGCCCGGCGCGTGCTCCGCCATTTTGACTACAGGATGCCAGAGAGTTCTAGCAGGCAAAGTCAGCTAAGAGTCACTGACCCCAGGCCCTGGGCTGCTCAGTGGGCCATCTGTGTGCCAACCCTACCAGGAGGTTGTTACCCTAGCAGACTCTCCCAGCACTTTCAGGGAGCATGCGCAAGCTGCCATCCTGGCCACCTGACAGAACCAATTAACAGTCATAGCCCGAGGGGAACTTTGCTCAGGCCTTAGCCTGCCAGGCTTTTGACTAGACTCAGGGCCTCAGCAGCTGGGCTAGCCTTGTGTGCACCAACCCGGTTGGGAGATAGGTTGCTCAGCAGAGTGACTAGCACTCAGAAAATGTCCCATAGCAGCATAGACCATCAGCACTCACTGAAGGAGCAAATGAGCACCGCCTGGTTATCACAGACAACCTGGGGCAAGGCACACTAGGGCTGCAAGGGCACCCAAGAGGAGGGCAGCACATTAGCAATCTGTAACAGAAGAAACCCAGCCATCCAGTGTTGCAGAAATAGCCATATAGCCTCACAGGAGGCACAAATACCAGCCAGAGACAAGACCAACTAATGCCAGAAATAACAAGATGGCAAAGGGCAAACGCAGGAACACTACTAACAGAAACCTAGGCAATATGGCAGCGTCTGAACCAAACTCTCCAACATCAGCAAGTCCTCCTGGTTACACAAACACACAAGAAAAACAAGATTTGGATTTAAAATCACTGTTCATGATGCTGCTAGAAGAACACAAAAAGGACATAAATGAATCTCTTAAAGAAATACAGGGGAACATGAATAAGCTAGAAACCCGTATAATGGAAACACAAAAAAAAAAACACTTAAAGAAATTCAGGAGAAGAAGGCTCAAGAGATAGAAGCTGATAAAGAAGAAACACACACACACAAAAAAAAAAAACTTAAAGAAATGCAGGCGAAAGTGAGTCAAACAGCAGAAGTCATGAAAGAGGAAACAAAAATCTCTTAAAGAATTACGGAAAAACACAAACAAGCAAGTGAAGGAGCTAAGCAAAACCATCCAGGATCTAAAATCAGAAATAGAAACAACTAAGAAATCACAAAGGGAGATGACTTTGGGGATAGAAAACCTTGAGAAGAAATCAGGGACCATAGATGCAAATATCAACAACAGAATACAAGAGATGGAAGAAAGAATCTCAGATGCTAAAGATACCATAGAAACCATTGACTCAACAGTCAAAGAAAATGCAAAATCCAAAAATCTTGTATCCCAGAACATCCAGGAAATCCAGGACACAATAAGAAGACCAAATCTAAGGATTATAGGTATAGATGAGAGTGAAGATTTACAGCTGAAAGGGCCAGCAAATATCTTCAACAAAATTATGGAAGAAAACTTTCCCAACTTAAAGAGAGAGATGCCCATGAATATGGAAGAAGTGTACAGAACTCCAAACAGACTGGACCTGAGCAGAAATACCTCTCGTCACATAATAATCAAAATCCCAAATGTACTAAACAAAGAAAGAATACTAAAGGCAGCAAGAGAAAAAGGCCAAGTAACATATAAAGGAAGACCTGTCAGAATCACACCAGACTTCTCACCAGAGACCATGAAAGCTAGAAGATCCTGGGCAGATCTCATGCAGACTCTAAGAGAACACAAATGTCAGCCAAGACTACTATAACCAGCAAAACTCTCAGTCACAATAGATGGAGAAACCAAGATATTCCATGACAAAACCAAATTTACACAATTTCTTTCTACAAACCCAGCTCTACAAAGAGTAATAGGAGGAAAACTCCAATACAAGGAGGGAAACCACACCCTGGAAAAAGCAGGATAGTTACCTTCTTTCATCAAACCCAAAAGAAGATAACCACTAAAATATAAAAGTAACATCGAAAATGACAGGAAGTAATAATCACTATTCCTTAATATCTCTTAATGTCAATGGACTCAACTCCCTAATAAAGAGACAAAGACTAACAGACTGGATAAGGAAACAGGACCCTACATTTTGCTGCATACAGGAAACATACCTCAATGTCAAAGACAAAAACTACCTTAGAGTAAAAGGTTGGAAGACAATTTTACAAGCCAATGGTCTTAGGAAACTAGCTGGAGTAGCCATTCTAATATCAGATAAAATTGACTTTCAACCTAAAGTCATCAAAAGAGATGCAAAAGGACACTTCTTGCTGGTCAAAGGAAAAGTCCATCAAGAAGAACTTTCAATTCTGAACATCTATGTGCCAAATGCAAGGGCACCCTCATTCATAAAAGAAACTTTACTAAAGTTCAAAGCACACATTGCACCTAACACAATAATTGTGGGTGACTTCAACACTCCACTCTCCTCAATGGACCGATCGGGAAAACAGAAGCTAAACAGGGACACAATAAAACTAATTGAAGCTTTGGACCAATTGGACTTGACTGATATTTATAGAACATTTCACCCTAAAACAAAAAAATATACCTTTTTCTCAGCACCTCATGGTACCTTCTCCAAAATCAACTATATAATTGGTCACAAGACAAATTGCTCAACAAATATAAGAAGATCGAACTAATCCCATGCCTCCTATTGTATAACTATGGAGTAAGAGTGGTCTTCAAAGTGGTTGCACCATCTTGCAATCCCACCAGCAGTGGAGGAGCGTTCCTCTTTCTCCACATCCTCGCCAACACCTGCTGTCTCCTGAGTATTTGACCTTAGCCATTATGACTGGTGTGAGGTGAAATCTCAGGGTTGTTTTGATTTGCATTTCCCTAATGATTAATGATGTTGAACATTTCTTAAGGTGTTTCTCAGCCCTCCGAAGTTCTTCATGTGAAAATTCTTTGTTTAGCCCCGTACCCCACTTTTTAATGGGGTTATTTGGTTCTCTGGGTTCTACTTTCTTGAGTTCTTTGTATATATTAGATATTAGCCCTCTGTTGGATTTAGGGTTGGTGAAGATCCTTTCCCAATCTGTTGGTTGACGTTTTGTCCTTTTGGCAGTGTCCTTTGCCTTGCAGTGCCTTAGAAAAGTGGGCATGACACTTCCTTACGACCCTGTTACACCACTCCTGGGCATATACCCAGAGGATTCTTCAGCATGCAATAAGGACACATGCTCCACTATGTTCATAGCAGTCCTGTTTGTAGTAACCAGAAGTTGGAAAGAACCCAGGTGTCCTTCAACGGAGGAATGGATACAAAAAAATGTGGTATATTTACACAATGGAGTACTATTCAGCCATTAGAAACAATGAATTCATGAAATTCTTAGACAAATGGATGGAGCTGGAGAACATCATACTAAGTGAGGTAACCCAGTCTCAAAAGATCAATCATGGTATGCACTCACTGATAAGTGGATATTAGCCTAGAAACTTTGAATACCCAAGACATAATCCACATATTAAATGAGGTCCAAAAAGAATGGAGGAGTGACCCCTGGTTCTGGAAAGACTCAGTGCAAGAGTATGGGGGAATTCCAGAACAGGGAAGCAGGAAGGGGTAGATGGAGGAACAAGGGGAGGGAAGAGGGCTTATGGAACTTTCAGTAAGTGGGGACACAGAAAGGGGGAAATCATTTGAAATGTAAATAAAAAATATATCAATAAAAAAAGGAGTGGTCTTCAATGGCAACAAAAACAACAGAAATCCCACATACACATGGAGGCTGAACAATAATCTACTCAATGACACCTTGGCCAAAGAAGAAAGAAAGAAAGAAATCAGAGATTTTTTAGAATTTAACAAAAATGAAGGCACAACATACACGAATCTATGGGACACAATGAAAGCAGTGCTAAAAGGAAAACTCATAGCTTTGAGTGCCTCCAGAAAGAAATTGGAGAGAGAATACACTAGAAGATTAACGGAACATCTGAAAGCCCTGGAACAAAAAGAAGCTAATTCACCCAGGAGGAAGAGAAGACAGGAAATCATCAAACTCAGGGCTGAAATCAATCAAGTAGAAACCAAGAGAACCATACAAAGAATCAACAAAACCAGGAGCTGGTTCTTTGAAAAAATCAACAAGATAGATAAACCCTTAGCCAGACTAACCAAAGGGCACAGAGAAAGTATCCAAATTAACAAAATTAGAAATGAAAAGGGAGATATTACAACAGAAACTGGGGAAATTCCAAAAAAATCATCAGATCCTACTACAAAAGCCTGTACTCAACACAACTGGAGAATCTGGAAGAAATGGACATTTTCTTAGACAGATACCAAATACCAAAATTAAACCAGGATCAAATAGACCATCTAAACAGACCCATAAGGCCTAAAGAAATAGAAGGGGTCATAGATAGCCTTCCAACCAAAAAAAGCACAAGACCAGATGGTTTCAGTGCAGAATTCTATGAGACCTTCAAAGAAGACTTAACACCAATACTCTTCAAACTATTCCACGAAATAGAAACAGAGGGAACACTACCCAACTCCTTCTACGAAGCCACAATTACGCTGATACCAAAGCCACACAAACAGCAGGTGTTGGCGAGGATGTGGAGAAAGAGGAACACTCCTCCACTGCTGGAGGGATTGGAAGATGGTGCAACCACTTTGGAAATCAGTCTGGTGGTTCCTCAGAAAACTGGGCATGGCACTTCCGAAGGACGCTGCTATACCACTCCTGGGCATATACCCAGAGGATTCCCCAGCATGTAATAAGGACACATGCTCCACTATGTTCATAGCAGCCCTATTTGTAGTAGCCAGAAGTTAGAAAAAAAAAAAAACAGGTGTCTCTCAAGGGAGGAATGGATCAAAAAATGTGGTATATATACACAATGGAGTACTATTCAGCCATTAGAAACAATGAATTCATGAAATTCATAGATAAATGGATGGAGCTGGAGAACATCATACTAAGTGATGTAACCCAGTCTCAAAAGATCAGTCATGGTATGCACTCACTGATAAGTGGTTATTAACCTAGAAACTTGGAATACCCAAGAAATGATCCACATATTAAATGATGTCCAAAAAGAATGGAGGAGTGGCTCCTGGTTCTGGAAAGACTCAGTGCAACAGTATAGTGGAATAGCAGAACAGGGAAGTGGGAAGGAGTAGATGGAGGAACAGGGGTAGGGAAGAGGGCTTATGGGACTTGCAGGGAGTGGGGACCCAGAAAAGGGGAAATCATTTGAAATGTAAATAAAGAATACATTGAATAAAAAAAAGAAAAACAAACAGTAACAATGTCAGACATGATAGGAATACAAAAGAACATTTCTGTATACCAATAGAGGAAATGCAAATTAGTGTAGTCACTGTGAAAATCAGAATGAAGTTTCTTCAGTAGGTGGATAGATAGACAAAATGTGGTAGATATGCACAATGGAGGATTACTCATCTCTAAAGAATAGCTAAATTATGTCATTTACAGGAAAATTGATATAACTAGGAATCATAATGTTAAATAAAATAAGCAACACTCAGACAAACATTCAGTGTTTTCTGTAATATGCATAACCAGAAAGGAAAGAAATCAGAGTATAAGGAAGATATTAAGGACAAAAAAAGGGATGTGGGTAGGAAGGGATAAACTAGTAATGGGCAGTAATTATAATCAAAGTATATTGTATTCATTATAAAAATGTCACAATAAATCATGTTATTTTATACAGTTAATATATGATTTAAAGAGTTTTCAGAAATAAAACCATATGAGAGCTCCTTTATACTGGACCAAGACTGTCATGAACTATTAGATCATGTAAGAGGAAGACAGGATGGGGCAGGATAGGAGGAAGCCATAGGAAAGGTTAGAGGCAACCTAGAGATATGAAGTTTTCCACTGGAGAATCTAAAAGCAGACAAGCCCATATGACTGATAATTTGGTCTTATAAGATACATATGCACATTTTGAAATATATGATATACCAGCACCACTGGGAAGCCAACTTTTCAACTCGAACAAGTCTGCGGCTGTCATCCAGAGTCATTTAATGCAGATTTGCATTCTTATTAATGGATGAATCCTGTGTTATAATAAGGATGAGTCATACTTATTTGTCTCCTTGTGGATGGACATTGAAATTTCTTTCTTTGCCAATATCACAAACCAGAATATAATTATCACTAAGTAACATGTGTGCTTCCACTTTGTGTGTTATTACTTACTTTAGACTATTTCATGGGAGTTGTAATTGCTGGATTAAAGAAAGGATATAAACTTCCTTCTTGGTGTCATCTCTCAGCCTGTGGTAAGGGGTATACTAATTTGTACCCTCGTGTCAGGGAATGAGAGTGCCCATTTCCCTGTGTTTTATTTACAAATGTTTTTGATTGTATCTTTTATGCAAGTCTTGCAAATAAATAGACTATTAAAAACATTTATTTTATTTTAATTTATGTCTACGTGTAGGGAGGGGTACATATTAAGTTCAGGTGCTTTCAGAGGTCAGAGAAGGAATTAGATGCCCTAGAGCTGGACTTACAGGACACTGTGAGCCACTTAGTGTGGATGCTAGAAACTGAACACAGCCCCTTCACAAGAGCAGTAAGAACTCCTTACTACTGAGCCACATCTCCAGCCTTCAAGTTATTGTTTTATAAATAGCTAGAATTTTGAATGCATGTTGATGTGTATTGACCAATTGCATTTATCCTATTGAGAATTATCTACTCATGTGCTTTGTACATGTTGTTCCTCTGGGGATATTAATTGTTTCTTGAATCTTTATCATTCTAAAAAACATTTTAGAAACATTAATCATCACTACACTGTGGATATTTGCCCCATTGTTCCTTTCTTTAAACTTAATTTCATGGCATCTTCTCCAGATGAAAGCTTAACATTTTAAGCTGTCATGTCTGTCATTCTTTTTTATTTATGGCCTCCACTGTGAACTGAAGTTCCCAGAAAGAGGGAATAAGAGGAGGGAGGAAGAGGAGGGGGAAGGGAGGGAAGGAAGGAGAGAGGGAGGGAATTGGGCAGCTGCACCTGTGTTAGAGATTCTACAAAGCCAAATGACTGAATTTGGAGATATTGGAAAGCTAAGGTGTTTCATACCAGAACTAAGTTAGCTTGGTCTATTTTTAGTCAGGTTGAAAGCCATCCATTACTGGCATTTGTGTCTGATTTAGCATCCTGTAACTATCACAACCTTAAAATGTATTCTTGGTGGACTGATAGCTTTCATCAGCTAAAGCTAAGAATGTCAACAGTATCTGAAACCCATAACAGAGTTTTCTACAGTTTGCTGTGACCCACTTACCAAAGACCCCACTACGAAATTTAATAAACACTTCAATTTTACTTTCTCATGTGATTGCTTCCAAAGAGCAACACGGTTATTGGTGTAATCTAAATCTGTGTTTCTGGGCCATGGTCATTCATATTTGGCTCCATAATAAACTGTTTCTTATTCCCTTTGAGATGAAAACTCCATGTTTGTGTCAATACTTCCTAGGGAATTATATTGGAAAATACCTTTCTCAGTCCCCAAATAACCACAATATTTCACACATTACTTATAAGAGCTAATTTTTACATTTATCTACTGATCCTTCTAGAATTATCTTAATAACTGTCTTAGTTTGGGTTTTACTGCTGTGAACAGACACTATGACCAAGACAACTCTTATAAGAATATTTAATTGTGGCTGGTTTACAGGTTCAGAGGTTCAGTCCATTATCATCAAGACAAGAGCAAGGCAGCATTCAGGCAGTCATGGTGCAGGAAGAGCTGAGGGTTCTATACCTTGTTCTGAAGGCAAAGAGATGACTGGCTTCCAGACAGTTGCAACGAGGGTCTTAAAACCGCATCCACAGTGACACACTTATTCCAACTAGGCCACCCCTACTTCAATAAGGGCATACTTCCTAAGAGTGCCACTCATTGGGACAAGCATATTCAAGTGACGGCCCCCGTAGGCTTACTCAAACACATGAGTCTATGGGGGCCGTACCTAGCCACAGAATAATGCAAAATACATGTAATCCAACTTCAAAATTTCCCATAGTTTATAGCAGTCTCCGTGAAATGTCCAAAGTTAAAAGTTTCTTAAGATATTTATGCACTCTTAACTGTAATCCCACATAAAATCAAAACTATTGGACCAAAGCAAGACAGAAAATGAGCTGGGTGAACTCTAAACTCCACATCCCCATATCTGATGTTGATGCACTCTTCACATCTCCATCCCCTCCCATCCTTGTTGACTGCTGTTGACAGATCTGGCATTTAGCAATGACACACTTCATTTATTTGAGTTGGTTCTACTCCCTATTAGCAACTTTCCTGAGCAGATCTCCTATGGTTCTGGCATCTCGAACATCTTGGGGTCCTCATGTCAACCTCAACATCACAGCTTCTTTTTTCAATGTCTAGTATCTTCTGGGTTCCTACAAAGGTCTCTGCCATCAATAGCATTCTAGTTTCTGGTTTAAATTCACTTCACTGCTACTGATGTTCTTGGTGATCATCCTATGGTACTAGTCTTCTAATACACTGAGGTCTACTGCTGCAAGTAGGTTTCACCTACTTGCAGCCTCTCATAGGCTCGCTTCATAGCACCAAGCCTCAAATTCTTTGCATGACCCTTCCAGCCCTAGGATGTTAACTGCAACTGAGGCTGTACCTTCACCAATGGCTTTCCATAGCCTCTCATAGTACCAAGCCTCGGCTGCTCTTCATAACCCCTTTATACCTTTAGTACCAGTAGAACCTTGGTGATTCTTATACATTACCAAGTCTGCTGGATCCTGAGAATACAGCCTTGGCTATCTATAGAACATAGCTTCTTTGTGCTCTCAGAAACACTTGCTAGATTTCACTGCAGTGATGCTGGTTTCTTCTTAATCACCACTAATTTCTTAGCTCCAGCTAACCAGCATCAGTTGTCCCAGTAGTCCCTTCTATTTTTGATGCTATAGCCAGAGCCACATGACTGAAGTTCTGCTGCTTGCTAGAGATGGATTATGACCCCTATTAGATTATTACCAGATTTCTTTTGTCCAACTCCTTCACTATGTTTGGCTATCCTGAAACATGCTGTGTAGATTGACCTTGAACTTAGAGATCTGCTTGGTTCTGTCTCCTGTGATTAAAGGTGTGCACCACTGTGCTTGGACCTAATCATAGCTGGGTGGGATCTTGTCCCAAAGTCATACTTCCATGATCTGTTTATCCCCTTGAACAGAGGATTCAGCTCCATTCCACTTCCTGGTGTCCCTTTATTACTTGAACCGTAAATTTTATATTTTCCTTTCACAGTTGCTCATTTTCATTAAAATACATTTCCTAAGAGTGAACTTTAGTAACCACACAATAGAATTTATACCACACTGTTTTGGAGCTTCCTTTGTCAAAACAATCAATCTAAATCTCTTTACCTTAGCCTCAGGCAAACACCTCAGACAATGGCAAAGAGCAGCCACATTCTTCACAAAAATACCACAAAACAGTCTTGAGGCCACATACTGCAATCTTTCTCCACTGAAACCTCTTAGACCAGGTCTGCACAGTTCGAATCACCCTTGACAGCAAAGTCCTCCATATTCCAACTAGGATGGCTCATTAAGCCCCATTTAAACCATTCTACTGCTTTCCAAATCCAAAGTCTCCAAATCCACATTGATCCAGACAAAATCTTGGTCAGGCCTATCACAGCAATATTCCAGTCCCTGGTACCAACTTGTCTTAGTCTGAGTTTTACTGCTGTGAACAGACACTATGACCAAGGTAACTCCTATATGAACTACATTTGATTAGGAATAGCTTACAGGTTCAGTTCATTATCATCAAGGTAGGAGCATGGCAGCATCCAGACAGGTATGGTGCAGAAGGAGCTGAGGGTTCCACATCTTGTTCTAAAGGTAAATAGGAGAAGACTGGCTTCCAGACAGTTAGGATGAGGGTCTTAAAGTCCATGCCCACAGTGACACACTTGCTCCAACTAAGCCACACCTACCCCAACAAGGTCACACCTTCTAATAGTGTCCCTCCCTGGCCCAAGAATATTCAATCCATGACAAAAGTACCACAGCTTCTTAACCTCTATATACCATAATGCTACATATTCAATAAATCTATCATATCTCCACTGAGAACATTACATTATCACTGTTATTGGAAGATTTTCTAAATGTTTGATTTTTACCTCCTGGTTGACACTTCTCTCAGTTCACATGTGTTTTATAGCAATTTCATTCTAATTGAAACATTGCTGTGTCAAAAGGATTTTTATTTTCTCCTTTGTGACTTTATCAGATAACTAAAATAGGATGAGAAGATAATTTGTACCCTACTGTTACTGTCAAAGAAGGAGAGCATCCATTTCTATGTGTTTTCTTCCACTTGGAAGGAGGTGGGAGACTCTGAGGACTAGAGAAATAAATAGATCTCACAGATTCATAAGACTCACCCCCACTTATGCAAGCAATATACAGTTGCTGGAAAGAAGAGACCCCAACAAGCTGAGGTGCCTATCAATCATGTAGGGAGCTCCAGAAATGCAGGGTCCATGAGTCAACACCCATGCTGAGATATGACTAGATGATAAAGATACTCATGTGTCATTTAATTTTCTGTGAGGGACCACAGAAAATTCCCAGTTCACTAGAGAGTGGGCTAAATGGAATAAGCCTTTGTTCTGTCACTGGTGTCCTATCTGAGTGAACAGACATTTGTTCACTTCTACCCAAGCAAGCCACACATACAACTCTGTAGTGTGTGCCAAAAAACCATCAATATTGAATGAAAAAAAAATCCAAAGAAAAACCAACCCTTACGAGACTCAGAGATGTGAGAGAACCCAGGAAAGAAGGAAGTAGTTGGAAGGTGTTTATCCTAGCAAAAACACAGCTCTACAGCACCAACAAAACCAGGGTGTGTGACTTGGGAGGGGGGGGGGATCTTGAAGAAGATGTTTAGAAACCAATACATGCAATCAGTCTATGCACTTCTTTCACTCTCAGGTAATCAGGATTAGGACTGGGAATTCATGACACTTCTTCTACAGTTTTAGTGTCATGCTTAGATTTTTTTCCATAAGCTTGTACTAAGCTCTTTTTTAAGAGTAGCCATCTTTTGTTTCTCAAATACTTCATCTAGAAAGCCCTTTCCTAAACCTGTTACATGAGATAACTTTTCTCTTAGGTTCTTCAAAGTCTGCGTTTCTGGCATCTATGACAGACTTCTCAGAAATTTTGGAGACCCAGACATTCTATTTTTAGAAGGCAATTCTTGCCAACATGCTTGGTATTGAATGAGAAGCATAAGCCCTTGGAAAAGGTACTGACTGTCCCAGAAGCAGAAATGCACATGAGAGGCATTTGGGGGGATAAGTGGAGGTTACTTCAGTCTTGAGGAAAAAGTAGATAGCCAACCTCTGGAAAATGGGCTTTGGACTTGAAAAAAGTAAAAGAAAAGGTACCTATGTTTTAGCACTTTCTGTTCTAATTGCCTGTCTCTTCTGTGATTAAAAACCCTCTGACTAAAAGCAACCTGGAAGCAAAGGGTTTATCTGGCTCATATTTTCAGGTTGTAACTTACCACTCAAGGAAGTTGACGTAGAGACTCGAGGCTGAAGCAGAAATCATGGAGGAACTCTGCTTGCTAGCTTAGTCTCTGACTAATGCTTAGTGGACCTTCTTATACAGACCATGGGCATCTATTAAGGGATGGTCTAGTCCTCAGCAAACTGAGCCCACCCACGTCAATTAGCAATCAAGACAATCCTCTACAGATATACCCGCAGGCCAAGCTAATCTAGGAAATTCTTCAAACTAGACTTTTCTTCTCACATGCCTCATAGCTATGTCAAGTTGACAAAGCTAAGATAAGGCACTAGATGCTAAATAATGATGGAAAAATATTAAACTTGGGTCTCTTCATTACTTTTCTGATGCTGTGGCAAATAGTATTATCAAGGCAACTTATAAAAGAAGGTATTTGATTGGGGGCTTATGGTTCCTGAGGGATAGTCTGTGATCATCATGACAGGAATCATGAGAACAGGCAGGCATGAAACTATAACTGTATCTGAGACCTTATATTATGATGATCCACAAGCAGGGGGCAGAGAGAGAGAGAGAAAGAGAGAGGGGATGGAGAGGGAGAGGGAGAAGGAGAGGGATAGAGAGATAGTGAGAAGGAGAGGAGATAGAGGGAGAGAGGGAGAAAGAGAGAGGGAGAGAAGAGAGAGGGGGAAAGAGGGAGAGAGAGAGGGAGGGGGAGAGATGGAGGGAAAGGGAGAGAGGGAGAGAGAGAGAAGGAGAGGGAGAGACAGAAAGAGACAGAGACAGAGACAGAGAGAGGATATTAACTGGAAATAATGTAGGCCTTTTAATACCCCAAACCTTGCCCCCACTAACACACCTCCACCAAGAAGTTCACACCTTCTAATCCTTTCCAAGACATTTCAACCAACTAGAGACCAATTAGTCAAACTACGAATCTATGGGTCCATTTTCATTCAGACTACTACAATGGGTGTGTGCACTTTGAATGGGAGCAGTAAATAAAACTTGCCCATGTGTTGAGCTTCTGAGTAGGACACTCAGAATTAATATAGGACACTCCTCCATGTACCTAGTGAAGAGCCCTGAACTCCAAAGTACAGCTCTGAAATAATGTCCACAGTGGTGCCCTACACATAAATTAACTGCTATCTTAATTTACATCATTAAAAATAAGCAAATGTTATTCATCCTAATGATCTCAAGAAATATTCACATCATCCTCATTTATTTTGTAATTAGCCCCTGTGTATTGCATACAAATGCTTCCCACTTCTGAATTCAGATGAGCAGGCAAAAGAAAACACTACAATACAATATATGAATAAGAGTAGACTGTATTATATTCAAGTAGTAAAAACTATCTCTATATTTCAAAGAGAACTTGCCAAGCTATTTATTCATTCACTCATTCAGTTAAAAAATACATAGAGCCAATAAGGTAGCAGGTAGCTTCTAGGAACTGGGTCTAGAGTAGCAGACAAGTCAAGATAGGTTCTTGCTTTCTAGGAGCTAATACTATGTAAGAAACACGTGGCAGGAAACATCATAAAAGAGAGAATGGAAAAAATATGAGAGACAGATAATAGGAGAAAAGTGTTAACACACTGGCATGATTGTGTCTGTCACAGTAATGATCCCACAGCATATATGATTACTGTATATGTCTGCACTTCAGGTCATAAACATTCATAGATTGAGGAGGGGTTCAAGAGACCCAGTCAGGGGAACTAATGGCACTTGAGGGCTACTGGGAAAGAGGAAGCCACTGTCTTCTGTGACGTAGCCACTGCTGAGTTACCTGTGGTCCAATGGACAGCTACATACCCATAATCATGAGGGTAACCCATGAGTCACAAAGCAAAATCAAAAAGACAAGAAAGGGTCTGGAAACTTGGTGAGAAGAGGGGACATTGCTGAGGGTAGGAAGAGGCTAGGAAGGGTTAAAAAAAACAAGTAGAACCAGAATATATTATACATTAAAAATAAAATTAGAAGGTTATCAAAACAATCAACCAACAAGTACATCAAATATAAAAAAGTTCTATGAAGGGCTATAGGTTTAAAAAATATATGGAAAGGAAGGCCTCTAAGAGAAGATGAGCCTTGAAGACAAACCACAGAAACGCAAAAGCATTCCAGGGAGAGAGAAGTTGACTAGAATGGACCATGGCAGCCATAGTATTTCAAGACAGCCAGAATGAGAATGGGATTGTGAGAAAGGCCTTACAAGATAAAAAGAGACGCATTTGGAAATCATTATTATATAATTGATTTATGGTTGTAATTCTAAAATCAATATATATGCCATATATAGTAGTAGTAGTATTGTAAAAAGTAAGACCGGTGTGAGAATCTCATGGACACTTGGAATCTCTTAGAAAAGAAGTCAGAAAAAAAGGAAAAGAAAAGAAAAGAAAAGAAAAGAAAAGAAAAGAAAAGAAGCCAGCCAGCTATGATTTTTAAATTCTTATAGTACCAACTATGTGAATAACATTTAACTTTTTCCTGGGAAATAGGAATGCAATAGTAGATAAGTCAAATATAAATAATAAGTTAAACATTAATAAAACTGACAAATGCCTACAAACACATGTGCACACACATATACACAAAAATAAATACAATGAAAAATGCAATAATAGTTATTGCTGTATATTATTTTGCAGTATTGTAATAGTTGTATATTATTTCAAAAACCTTAAAGGATTTTAACAGCAATGTATTTACTCAATAGTTAATTGTCCAACAAATTCTTCTAGTCATTTTTCCTAACAGTGAAACCAACCATTTTGGATAATTATTTCCAAAGATTTTTCTCACTCCAAGCATATAAATTTGGCACTATGCACAAGTTCGTGGTTAAGAAAAAAATCAGTAAAACAGCACATCTTTTCTTTCTGAAGTATTTCTCCCTACAAAGAGATATAGGCATATCCATAGCAAATTATGTTCTATTATCACTGATGCAGAAAATGCATAAAAAACCATATAAAATCTGCACCTCTGTTAGGATGTCTTCTGAGAATGCTATGTGCTTTGGGGGAGTTGACTGAAAAGTGCTTTTCAAAGATAATGGCTATTTTTTAAAATTCAGCCCAGTACACAAAATTCCCTAAGAATAAACATGCAGATGAATATGTGCATACACACAAACAATAATTAATCAGAGAAAACTAATGAAGCCCCTTAGAAAGCAAATGCTGTGTAGTATGCCAATGAATTCTTGATCTGAGTTTGATATTATTTTTATTTACTTGAAGGAAAGCACAACATACCCAAAGGAAAAATGGAATGTCCCCATTTTTCAGAACATTGAACACTGGAGCTGGCTCCTGGTGACTTGTCTATGGCTGATGCTTTGTGCACGGATGCTTATATGGGGGACAATAAAGACATATCATCCCATTTTTAAAGAGAAGAAATGAGAAAAGGCACATGTCAGGATCACTGGGTGGCAGTTAGAAAACCAGACTCACACACACATGCATGTATAACAGCACGTGGGAGGTACAGAGATGGGAGCCTGTGGGTAAAGTGCTCCCTTTGTAAACAGAAGGGCCTCAGCTCCAACCCCCCAGAAACCATGTAAGAAATACTGCACATGGTGGCACAGGTGGAACCCTGGCTCTGGGGAGAAGGAGACAGGCAGATGTTTGGGGCTCAGTGGCCAGCCTGTCTAACTAAATCAGTGAGCCCATGTTCAGTGAGAGAAACTATCTCAAAAATTAAAGTGGAGACCAGCTTAACAAGAGACAAGATCAGTCATCATTCCAACAGGCAGTGGTAACTGGATTCAATAGGTTCCACTTCAAAAGAAGAGAGGACATGAGGAGGGGAGCTGGCAACTTGGGGATGCCTCAGGGGAAGGGGAGAAAGGAGCTAGGGAAGGATATGATTAAAATACATTATTTACATTCTGAAATTGTTAAAGAATAAGCACACACGCTATTTAAAACCATAAGGTGCCAAGTTACCCAAGAGCAACCTCTGACCTGCATCTACTACCTGAACAAGCAGTATGTAGACACACACGTACACACGCGCACACACACACACACACACACACACACACACACCAGCCTGATGAAACCTCACCCCTTTCCACAGTGTTCTCTAAGAATGGAAATTCTTGACTGGCCTCCTGTTTAAAAAAAAAAATTACCCTAATAAATTTATGCCATGGCAAAATCATCTGAGCTCAGCTAAAAACGGTTTTATGGATACAGTTAGAGGGCATTATTTTAGAATTATGCTGGAGGCAAATGACAGCAGAGAAGGCCGAGCATACAAGAAATTACGCCCTGGTCTCCTTGCAACCGTACCAGTCTAGAGTTTCATTTTTTTCATGATCACAACCAGATACTAAATCTGTTTTCAATTATTTCATTAAGAAAAGAACAGAATCCCATCTTGTGTATATATTTTTTCTTTTGAGTGTTCTACCCCCCAAAAGGCAGTAATATTGTAAAATATTTATTCCATTAGTTTTAGGTAATTGAAACGCCAAGCGCTCTGCACTTAATCTCTGCCGGCAGGGAGAGCTGCCTGCTGTCGCTTTTTATTAAGTCTTTTTTTTTTTTGGACTGCATTTTGCATAGTCAATAACAGCATCTCAACCCAAGAAAAGATATAGAGTAACATTTAAACTGTAGCCTATGATAAGGTGATGTTTGCATTCAGGATAATATGAAAATGTCCACTCTCCAGGGACAGAGATTTTTCTCCACGTTAACTAATTAAAAGGTTTATGAGTGGCATTTGTTATTCTGACAGGCCTGTAGGTTTCTAAACATCCTTAACTTCTAAAGCACCATATCCTGAAGGGTCTGGCATCTGCTGGAATCTTCAATATTTGATATTCATGCTTTCATGTCTAGCACAGGACTGAAGTCACTGCAGAAACTATCCTGCATGACCCTGGGCACTGCCAGGGCCTCTGCTGACTTCCATGCCATTTTTCCCCCTAAGACAGTGTCTGACCTGAGAATCACTGTATAGTCAAGGGTGACCTTGAACTCTGACCTTCCTACCTCTATTTCCCAAGTTCTAAGACTATAGGTGTGTCACCATGCTTCTTTTGTATGGTACAGAGAATGGAACCCAGGACTATTGGAATGCTGGTCAAGGGTTCTACTAGCTGAGGCACATTTACAACCCTGGCCTCGGGGGTTTTACAGCACCATCCACAACCCAGCCCTGCTCTGTGCAATCTTTCCCAGGGACTTATCACCAAGGTAACCGGGAAGCAAACAAATCTGTCTTTAGTTGGACTAACTGGGAGGCGGAAGCTGTGTTTCCACCACCTGGGTGATGAGGAAGAATTCAGGTCATACACCTTCCTTAGTGTTTGATACTGCAAATGGTGGGAGGTGATGCTCAGTAAATCTACACTGTGCATAATGAATTAGAAGACTTAGTGTTTTCATTATATTGTTAT